>NC_092798.1:8580292-8609268 GCF_918797505.1 Bemisia tabaci
TAATGCAGTTTAAAATACAATTTCGGTAAAAATATTTAATCGACTACTGCGTCAAGCGGTGCTATATGGAGTCTAGTCGATTCTAGGTTGGTTTTGGTCCGGCTGGGCAACTAAACCAACTTAGGGGTCAAGCGTAGAGTCTCATGTGAAAATGAAGGAGCTTTAAGCAGGAATCATTTTTTCGGAGAATGGAGAAAGAGGAATCGTCAGGCTTTTAGCCTAGAGTTTTAGTCTGATTGTGAACTGGACTACACTTTGCAATATGGAACTAATAATTCTGCCTCATTTCAGAAAAAACGTACGAGCCATTAGTTTCTCTATGCAGATAGGTGCTTTTGTGGATGACTCATAAATTGTAGATCCCACTTGCAAAATAGAGTCAAATTGCCAGGTAACTTCTGTGGTAAAAATTTTCATGGCACCGATACGATACAGCATTGTTACTGGAAACAGAATAACAGGCACCACATTATTCCTTGGTCCAAGAATTAAAATTGTGCGTGAAATCAGACGTGAGTATCACGTGAGCGCTACGCGGGGATGCCTTGGAACCTGGGCTGGTTTTAATTGAATCGTTCTACTCGAAATGAGCTCAACAAAAAAATTTCAATTTTTTTTTTTTTAGAATAGAAATATGGTGCATTGGGTTGGATCCGATTTTTAATCTTAAGATTATCCTCGATCATTTTCAGCCCGTCGTGACTCCACGAGCGAGAACCAATCAGAATTGGATTTTTTTAAGGCCACTTTCAGCCACACCAAAAGTGAGATGTCGTAAATATGGGTGTAAAGGGATTCTACCTTTTTGCAGACCGCAACAGATTTTCTAAGACTTCGAACCATCTCGAATGAACGCCGCGTTCTCCTAGCCTCGTGACAGAAACACGCGAGACTTTTAATTAAATTTCTCGAGCTCGCCAGGGAGCCGCTGCACGCTGGGGGAGACGAACGCTCGTCCCTGTTCGTGACGTCACGTCGAGCGTCGGCTTGGCGTGGGCGCGCGGCCGGTGACAGTTTGAATTTATCGGGCACTTGACAGAACATGCGCGACGCGTCCCGGTGACACACGCGGCCCATTCGTCATCTAAAATACTTGTTGAGCGCGCCACCACCGCCGCCAACCGCCCTCACGGGGAAAAATGCCGCACAGTGGATCGAGTCAATAGGAGAGGTCGGACAAAATTTGGAAACTTTAAACGCATATAACTCCGTTTATACTAAAGTTTGAGGTTCTGAAAGTAGTTCCATAGGCTCCCTCATGAAATTTCCTTCTGAAACCACCCCTTGAAATTTAAAATGCGACGAAGTAAACATCAAAATTTGCAGTTTTATTCAAAAATGTCATGTCCGATCTCTCTAATTGACTCGATCCACTGTGTGCCGTTCAGATTCGGGAGACAAATTAAAAAACGAGGCCGGATTTCGTATCTGCACCAGTGGCGTGGCGTGAATAATCGATTATCGATATCTCGCCATTTGAAGCTATGGTAAAGAATTGATTACTAAGGTGTTCGCTGCGAGCACCCTGATAATCGATCTTTTTTCATAGGTTTAAAAGGCACAACAATCGATACATCGCAATTCACGCCACGCTACGCAGATTCTGCACAGTTTGATGCAAAGGACAAACTAAAAGTCTGGATTTTTTTTGAGCTACAGGGACCGCAACTCCAATGTGGCTGACTGTAAGGCCCATATTCACAGTGGATCGAGTCAATGGGAGAGGTCGGACAGAATTTGGAAACTTTTAAACGCTTTTAACTCCGTTAACACAAAAGTTTGAGGTTCTAAAAGTGGTTTTATTGGTTCCCTCATGAAATTTTCTTTCAGAACCACCCCTTGAAATTTCAAATGAGACGAAATAAACAACAACATTTGCAGTTTTAGTCGAAAAATTCATGTCCGAACTCTCTGATTGACTCGATCCACTGTGCGCCAACCGCCCTCGCACAGAAGAACGTCGTAAGAGCATTCAAATGTCGCCACATTTCCTCTCAGAAAATAATTATTTTACAGAGATTTACAGATATTT
Organism: Bemisia tabaci; assembly: GCF_918797505.1. Taxonomy (NCBI): domain Eukaryota; kingdom Metazoa; phylum Arthropoda; class Insecta; order Hemiptera; family Aleyrodidae; genus Bemisia; species Bemisia tabaci. Next base: position 8,582,325 of record NC_092798.1, read on the forward strand.
TGCCTTGGAACTTTCAGACATTTTGGATCAAATTAATTACGAACGAAATTGTTTGAAAAATTGGAGGGCGAATAGTTACAAATGGACCGCGTTAAACAGAAAGGAACCAAGCCACACCGGCTATTGTCTTTAATCGGGCAACTTAATTTTTTACTTGAAGATGGTTGTGCGGATTTTCTTTTCAAATTTCAGTAAATATTCTGCATAGTACGACGCAAATTCCTCGATAATTTAAAAAAAAAAATCTGTAAAATCGTTATCCTGTAAAAAATTGAATTGAAAACTCCCTATTTGAAAAGGGTTGCCTGAAGTTTCACCACCAGTTAAAATGATTCACCGATTTTCTAAATTAGATGGTCGCTTACCTTCTACAATGGAGCAAAACTAACATCACGAAGGCTCCTAATATTGCGGAAACCAGCGAGACTATCGTTAGAGTTGAGGGCCCAACTGATACGTTCACTTCCTGAAATCAGAAAAATACAAAGTATTTGGTTAGATATATACTATAGATATTGGTTAGTTAGTATATTTTAAGACATTCAGCGTCAGGCTATTAACGTCTTTACAGAAAAATTTTGAAAATGAGAGTAAATACGAAAATTTAGATTTTTAAATTAAGAGAAGTGAAGAGTTTCAGAATTTTGGTAGTAACATTGGGTTCATCACATGTAAGTGGATTTGCATTTCTGATACACGAGGCGAAGACAAATATATACCAACGGAGCATTCCACCTGCATAAGTTTAGAACTCAAGGGGGAAATCGATACATCGCGAAAGCACGCCACACAGTGCAGTGTCCAATGGAAATAAGTCAAATTTTCGAACATATAAAATGAAAAAAGTAATGAGATATACGAAAAATGGGGACATTGGCGGTATTATTTTCAATGTTTGTTTACCGATTTGCATCGAATTGGCGTGAGGGGAGGTGATGAGATTTAAGCTCCGCGCGCGGTGACCGGTAGCCGATGACGCGCAAGTGTTGTGATAGCAGTTATCAAGGCTGATTGACACGGTACCAAATGTCCGGTTGGTGATAAAAATGGCTACAAACACTCCTGGTAAGTTATTTAATTAAGATTTAATCGTAAAAATTATTTTTTCAACTTCTAAACATTACTTTTGAGCACGTTTTTCGATGGTACTCTAATTTAGTATTCTTCCCTCTTACTTAAACTTTAAAGACGTTTTTAAGAAAAACCAAAAATAACCAATTTTCCTGACAAGTGATAATGATTGCAAATTTCCTGTAGATTCTGAATTTTCAAGTCCCATCTGCGTCTGGCTGCGAATAATAAAGTTATATAGTTTTTTCTGTCTCAAGGTCTTGCTCTGAAAAACTCTGATTAGTCCAGGCGCCTGGTAAGTCTACCTGGAATTTTGGGTACACAGCGATTTTTTTTGCTTACTTTATGTTTTTGGGGTCGCTGAATCCGAATCTGAAGTTTTCTACCGCGTATCTGGTGAGAATTTTCCGCCATTTTGAAAAAATGGCCTAAAAAGGCCTTTTTTCGCGGTTTTTTTTTTATATAGCGGCTACGCATGAGAAAAATACCCGGATTTAGTTAATGTTTTGAATAGCTGACATAATTTGGAAGAAAATGGTATATGAATATGCTAAGTTTGCTCAAAAATTGAGGAACCTCGGATTTCGGAACTTTAGAACGCTTCGGAACTTGGCTGACCGCGGCGAGCCGGATCGCGCGTTGACGGGTGCGCCGCGAAAACGTGAATGGGCGCGATGTTCACGATGCTGTATCTTCCTCAATTTTTAAGCAAACCTAGCATATGTATACACAATTTTCTTCCAAATTATGTCAGCTATTCAAAACACTAACTAAATTTGGGACTTTTTCTCATGCGTAGCCGCTATGTAAAATAAACCGCAAAAAAGGCCTTTTTTCAAAATGGCAGAAAATGCTCACCAGATACGCGGTTGGAAACTTCAGATTCGGATTCAGCGACCCAAAAAACATACAGTAAGTCCAAAAAATTGCCGTGTACCCGAAATTCCAGGTAGCCTCATTTTTAGCTACTAGGCGCCTGGACTAGATCTCTTCCACTTGTAGACACGGGCATCGAAAAAAGAGTGCGTTACAACAATTGAGGGGAAACTCCGAGAACTATTCGCAAACAAACGTGTCCCAGACGAAAATTTGACAAAATGTCTTGTATTTTTTATGGATTTTTTGTATTTTTTATGGCTTTTTTGTATTTTTATGGTTTTTTTGTTTTTATCTTTCTTTTTTCTCTTGTCTCTTGTGAAGTTTAATTTTGCTGTAAATTTTCGGTGATGTTTTATTGTGCTGAATTTTTTATTTTTTGAAATGCCTTTTCCTTTTTATTAAAGACTTGTAATATGACCAAACCCAAGTGTTCGTCCTTTTTCTCATGCTGATCCTCGGAAACCTCATTATTTTATAATGTATATTTGAATTTTTCAGCTTTCATTTCACGCAGCATTGAAATTCGGAATGAAAGAAAGGATAGACCTTAGTTTTGTTAGGCCCGGAGTTAAAAAATAAAATATGCATCGTTAGCATCTGTAAGTATACAGTCGATTTTTGGAGCGAGCTTGCGTTAATCTATACATTTTAATCCTTGAATTATTGCTTAAAAAAAGGCTTTTTCCAGGCGCGTTGGCAACACTGTATTTAAAAGGGAGGTGTTATGAGAGGGCCAGATATACCCTCGTAAGCCTTATTAGTTGTGATTTCAGGTTGGTTTTCTCTCCTTTACCCACAAAAATAATGTACTCATGTCATTAAAATAAGTGGAAAAATAACGGCACATTTGGCAAAATTTGGCAACACCATATTCAATCATTTGGGGAATTTTGGAAACTTTGACTTTAATACAAGCAAGCACATGATGAATACTTAACACTGTCAAAATTTCATTGAATTCCATGCATTATTCGATCAGATATGAATTATTTCCCATCCGCCCATAAGGACACTGCACTGTGCGCACGCCACTGCTCCGAACGTATGATCTTCAAGAGTAAAAGTGTTTAACATCGCCAATAAACTCAAGGCTTTCTCCACGGTTAAGTTTCGTGCGTGTAATCCATGAATGAAGGAACCTTACGCTTTTCCCCGTACGGGGAACATAGTTTGGGAGGGAAGAGGGGGGATTCGTTGGGCTGTCAGTGTCTGGCAGGGTTGTCCCCAACATCGCCCCGCCCGCGGTCCACTGACCAACTCTGCCAAGCTAAGGAAGAACGCCGTATGAACAATTAAGAGTTGCCATATTTACTTCACTAAAATGTTTATTCCACGAGGAAATGTATGAATATTTTATCCTGAGATTTTCAGGAAACTCCGGGTGGAATTGCGAACAAAATTATCCGAAAAATTTGAAGGAAAAATATCATAAGTTTACCGGGAAAGTCGTGTTTTATACACGGAAATTTGGCAACGCCTGAAGGCTCATACGGCGTTTTTTCCCCAGCACGGCAGAACTCAGCTCTGTACTTGCCAGACCCACAAATCTCGCGAATTCAACGGGAACAAGGAACAGGACCCGGCTATGATTAATCTGCGGGCCCGCTCGAGAGCTTTTAAATCCTCGTCAACTACAGAAAAACTACTCCTAAACGCGCGTTCGCAGTCGTCGTGGTTAATCAATAAAGGGATCGGCTCTCCAATAAATCTTCACGCTCCTTATCACGTCAACGGGCACATGCCGCGTCTAGCCCTGTGCACGGGGGGCGGGGGTTCATCCATCGGCAGTGTTGCCGTCCGGGTCATCGGCGGGAGTCGCAAAATCGGATTTTGGTGGTCGGAACCCACGAGTCGGTGAATGGAGTAGGGCATGGTATGCCGTGCCCTAGTCCGACAGACTTGGATGTTTTGGAAGTGTCGATTTAACTCGGAATCGGAGGACGGAGACGAGGACTGACAAAACGAAGAGGAAGAAGAGAAGAAGAGGAAGAGGAAGGAAGACGAAGGAGAGGAAGAAGAGGAAGAGGAAAAAAGAGGAAGGAGAGTGAAGAAGAGGTAGAGAGGTAGAAAAGGTAGAAGAGGTAGAGAGGAAGGAAGAAGAAGAAGACGAGAAGAAAAGAAAGAAGAGGAAAAAAAGAAGAAGACGGAGAAAAAAAGGAAGATGATGAGGAGGAAAAAGGAGGAAGAGGGAAGAAAAGGAAGAGGTAGAAGAGGAAAAATAAGAAGAGACAGAAGAAGAAGAGGAGAAAGAAGAGGAAAGGGGGGAAGAGGAGGAAGAAAATATGTAAAGAGAGGATAAGGAGAAAAAGATAAAAAAGACAACGAAGAGAAAAACATTAATTTTCTAATTATTTTTTATATTCTAAAAATATCTAAAAATTTTCTATCTTCCTCTTCTTGACAGACTTGTCTGTTTGAAAATTGCGGAGGAGAAAAACTTCTGGTGTCAATACTCCTAGACATTTCCTTATATTCAGGGACATATTTCCGTATTTTTCCTTCACAATTTCCGGTGAAGTGCCCCCTGACCAGACCACACTCGGTTGATTGAGAAAAATCAAATACAATACATGAGTTCAATCTATTTCATGAAAGTGTCGGACATTTCCTCGTTTTTCCTCTCATATCCGCATTTATCCTGGAATTTCTCTAACATTTCCCTGTCTTCATTTGTATACTTTGTATAAATTCTAGCTCTTTACTTTCTCCAACTTTCCTTGCTCTCCAGCTTCGTAAACAAATCCGTTTAGACGGATTGCAAATGAAGCGAACTTTATCTGGAGGAAAAACGGCAACACTGCACCAGGGGAGGAGCCGATGTAACTCGAAACCGACTGGCTGCGTGACATTTGACCGGCCGTAACGCTGCACGCGCAAAAATCCTCAACTCCCATCGAGGAACGTTGTTCTTGCTCCAAACGGCGGTGTAACGCTGTAATAGCCCTTACGACGATAAATCCCCCGCCAAGAGCCATCTGTTTTCCATACGCAAATAATAATAATTCTTTCGACGTGGGTCCCAGGACTCGTAGCGCCGCCCCCCCCCCCCCCACATCACCTACTCGCTCGTGTCATTTTCTGCGCAGATAAAAATAATAAAATAATTCCCATCAATTGGTGCGTTTGTAAAGGGTCGAATCGACTCAGAGATAAGATCTTGAGAAAATGCTCGTATCAATGGTGAGACTTGGTCTCAGGAAAACACGTTATACCTACTGCCGTGTTAAGGAGGAACGGCGTATGAGCCTTCAGACGTTGCCACATTTCCTTCGATAGAAATCGAATTCACTGGAAAAATTGGGAATATTTTTGTCTAAAATTTTTAACACATTTTTCACGTAATTTGGTCTAAAATATCTGAAAATTTCAAAGAAAAGTATTCATAAATTTCGTCAGGGCCGGATTTACCTTCTTGCTGCCCGTGGGCCGCCTGTATTTTGCCCGCCCCTTCTCATTCGTTTTGAAACATTAGTAAAAACCATCTAATGAACGTGCCAGCGGGGGAAGGGTGCATAAGACGCGTTTACTCGTGTTGAACACATTTTTTGGGAAAGCCCTGGCAACACTACTAGCAAAAGTTCACGGAACTTTGCGCGAAAGTCAGGTTCCGTAAACCTATTCTCTGTGTGGACAACGCCTTCTATTTATAAGTATTGAACGAAAAAATTATGAAAGAACAAACATAAATGTGGATTAATGATTTTAATTTCCGCCACCGCGCCGCGCAGACCGCACCGTGTTTGGCGCAATGCGTGAAGTATTCACGCAGTCTTGTAGGCGCTATGCGTTTCACGCTGATCGCACTGTGTTTGCCGCAATGCGTGAAGTATGCATGCATTCTTGTAGGCGCTATCCGTTTCACGCTGACCGCAATGACCGCACTGTGTTTGATGCAATTCGTGAAGTATTCGTGCATTCTTGTAGCCGAAAATATATGTTTAAATGCCGATCGCCACGCCGAGTGGTTTCTCCTTTTCGCCGAGGAAGCACATTGGAACTCGCCGAGAAAAAAATTTACCACGAAAAATTAGTTAATGGAATGGTGTCGAGCATAATTTTAAGCACATAAAAAGATTAAGAAACGTGGCCCACACTCTATGAAACAAGAAGGTAAATAGTGCTGGTTTGGCTTAAAATTTTTGACTCTCATTGAGATTTTTTAGCGCTCTGGTGCTTGCACTAGAGCTGCTATTCCGGACGGTCCCAGCTGGGGAGTATCAATGCAGCATGTTACATTGTAGAGACCGCGCGTTGGTTGATGGGAATCGGCGCCATTTTCGGCTATGTTCCTTGTCATGACTTTATTTTATTGCATACTGTTTTATTGTTAGTCAATGCTATGTTGTGTATTGTATTTTTGGAATCATGGTGATACAGTCAACAATTCAAAACTTGTTTGTGCTTTTATCTCGTGATGGAAAAAATGTACTTTACGTTCAAAATTTGAAAATTTGAATTTTAAAGTTTTCGCGGTTAAGGAAGCTTTAACCACTGGGTTGGAGCTTCCTAGTCATTTACTCGATATCAGCTGATAGCAAACAAAGGTTACCAGGGAAACCGTAAACGTCTAACAACTATCGTGGCCATTGGGGCGATTATTGAAATGATATCGACTGTATGTCGCCGCTTACGACAGGACATAGCCCTATCTTAACTGTGTAATATATCGCAATTCGATATTGTTTTGATTTTTAAAAGGAGCAATTCATTCATACAGTTCCGATTAGTTTTGGCGAACGGGCCCTTAACCTACGGCACTCGGCTCATGGGAATTTTTTAACTTGTCCTGGACGGACTCGTCTGTAGCGCCTCGTTCTTCGTTGTGTGTGTGATTTCGTGAAGAAGTTTCTATGGCAATTTGCTTTTATTTGTGAGCTGTTTTTTCACGGGATTTTTGAATGTTCTGTACGAATAAATTCGGTGAGTACCTCATTTATCCCTCCTTCCAGTAAAATTATTTCAACTTTTCCTTCTCCCTCATTCTGGACCCACTCATGGGCTGATTATTTTCTCATTCTTGAAACTTTAGACTGGCAATTTCTATGCACAATCTATAGCTCATTAACCTATAGTTCAAGAGTTCCTCACTAGTGTCTTGCTCTTCTTTTTTATTTTTAAAGCCTCAATGTATTTATAGAATTTCAAAAATTTAGTTTTTGAATCGAATCACCTTAACTAAATAAAATAACCAAATTTTCAACTCTCAAACTATCAACTATCAACTATCAAAATTCAAACTATCAAAATTTCCAACAATGACAAAAATGATTGTAATATACCTATAATGTAATGAAATATACACGCTCTAATCATTTAATTTGTATTACCTTTATGTTATGTACCTACATGTTATACTATTTTTATAATAAATTTTGCCAACATGCTTTTCAATTCAGTCTACAACATTTCATTCCGACGTGGCAATAATGATTTATAATGCCCCTAAACATTAAAATGAATTACAATAGTAATGCCGCATTATAATGTCGTATTATACATCGCAACGATTCATGTCCTACTGATTATTGATTATTGTAAGATGAATTCTGTTTTCTCTGATTGTATGTTTCATACGTGCGAAGCAAGTACGGGTCACTAGAAACGTGGTTCGTACAGGTGGCTGATGAAATTTATCTTCGAATACCTTTTGATGAGCTAGGGAAATGGAACCATCTGCATCTCATGGACAATAAATAGTTGCCGTAATTAAGGTCATCCCGTGATTAAGGTGCCGTGATTTAAGTCATAAATTCTTCATCTAATTCTTGATTCATCTCCAAAATGTCTGCTAAAGCTTTCATGCGCTTCTCCTTGTATGCATGAATGAGCAAATTGGGTATCGAACAAGCGGACACTTTTTGAAAATTTAGATGATTCTGGACAATATCGTACAGAAGTCCACGAGCTGCAGATAGAACCATTACCTCTAGCTCATCAAAAGTTATTCGAAGATCATTCAACAACCTCTTTGACAAGTTGCAAAAACTTTTCGTTAACAATAGTGTCACACGGTACTAGGAATATTTACTATTTAACGAACCTTATATTTCCCTGACTCAGTCCTAAATTATAGAAGTATGCGTTACTTTTCCAGCAATCCAAAAAAACAATTATACAAAAAACCAATACCTACACTTTCAGATATAAAAATGCAAATTTTTTGCAGCCTCGCTAAACGACTTATCAACCAGAGATTTTTTAGGAAGCGGACCTCCAAAGAGCTTTCAAAATTAAAAGTATACAACAAGTGATAATGCCATGTATTCGCCATATCAAAGCCCAATACACATTTATACACCGGCTACGTAAATCTGCTAAGTTACAAAACATGAATCGACAGTTGTCGGATTGTACATCAATGACAAAATGTGTCTAGGCCCTCATTCTTGACTACAACTACTGCCCCCAGAGCCGCTCTCCGACGCCAATGCGTTGGAGCTTCCTGCTTGTTTTAACATTTTGGCCTTGTTTCCCCCGCAAAATATAGTCTGGACCCAGCACTATTTTACCACCTTGTTACATAATTTTAACTGAGGTAATGACAATGTAAGAAGAAACACTGAAGTAACTGAACGAGCTGTGATGCTTAAAAGTAAGAAAGCCCCTACTAGATAAGGAAAACAACTCCAACGCAAAACGATTACTGAAAGATCTGATTGAAAAGATCCGTTAATGAGAACGCAGAAAACACAGTTATTTTGCTATATTCATACGCAAAGTACAATTTTAACAAACGCAATGAGTGAAAAATTTCTTGTTCAGAGGAACATCTCACTTCAATATCCAGGTAGAAGCAAGTATATACCTATTTAAATTGTGTTCTGGATAGAAGCTGACAGCCGCAACCATTGACGAGGCATGAATGATCGATTTTCGATATTTTTCCACTTAAGCTATGGTAAAGAATCGACGATGAAAGTATTCACCATTTAAACCTATGAAAAATAATCGATAGACGGTGTGTTTCGCACCTTAATAATCGATTCTTTGCCATAGCTTTTAATGAAGAAATATCGAAAATCGATCATCCACGCCTCGCCACTGAATCTAATCAGTAGTAAGGTCAAGCTTGTCTCTGCTTTGCTTACACCTCCTGATTATTTTGGTAACATTGAACCGATAGTGACAAGTTTATTTTTTGTAACTTGACTCCGTCCATGTTGTACTACATTGCAGTTATCCACGGTGGCGGGGAGGCAATGATAATGAGGCGCTCAACTTTGATAAATCAGGTATGAAATAACGAAATAATGCGGGTCAAAATAAGTGATACCCAAATGAATGATACATGATTTCCGATAACCTCTTGCCTTATCGGCCTTTCTCCTCTTTCTCACTAAACTCGTACGCGTTTCCACTTCCCCCTTTCATTCTTACGACTCGGCTTTTAACTATCCTCGCATAACATAAGCGGGTTGGCTTTTATCGATGCTTGTAATGTTGCAGTGAAAGTGGAGCTTTAACTCGAGCATTGGAAGAAGTATTCAGAAGAATTAAATTAAGTATTTTTAATTATTGTTTATTCGGTTCTTCATTCTTTAAATCCCTGGTGCTTACAGGATGTAGTTGCTTTAGAGTTCGATAGAATATCGTGTACTGGCACTAATATTCATTCCATAATCTTCCGTTTTCAGTGTTTTGGAATTGATGAAACTCCAATTTTTTCAACATTTTGAACATTTTTTCCTCTTGTATTATTTCTAACTGCCGATGTTGCTAAGGCACCTCTATATAGGAAATTATATTCTACCACTGAGCTCTTTGTCATTGCTCTAACATTCAAAGAGATCTAATGCCTAATTATGATTTTAGTTATTCAGGAGCTGCGGGCTGATTGCTGAAATTGATGGACAAAACTATAGCAAAGATATGTAAAAAATTATATAAAAAATTTGCATAAAAAGTATTTTAGAACTAAGGAATAAATTTGCATGGAAGGAATAAAACAAATTTGCACGAATTGAGCTCATTTTTTCAAGATTTGACAATATAATGGCATCTCAACGTCGAAGAAAGAAACCGATTCAGGAACTCAAAAAAAGGAGAAAAATGATGGAAGGATGTATTCAAACATGTCCAGAGAAAGATAGGAAAAATGTTTGTTGATGTTGAAGTCCTAAAACGGATCTCAGTATATTCAGTAGATCTTACCTATATGGCCAAGTGAGTTTTTAGTTTATTATTTAATTGATTAAACTGATCATGAGGAGATCTGATGACAGACTGGTGGTTAAATGCTAAAAAGTGAGGAATGATGTAGCGTAACCGAATTAGTTACTCGATATTTTAAAAGAATGAATCCACTCTAAACGCAACAATTAAGTTAAAAAGTAAAACAATTTGGTTTTTGCAATCGCTAGCGATAGCAATATTCGTCATGGGAACTTTAGCTTCTGGGATATGAAAATTTTAAGGTACAGTTCGTTTGCAGTATCTTCAGAATTGAAAGGGCTATGTAATTTTGTGTCAACATCTCTTTTTTAACATTTTTACTTTTTTTTTCTTTGCATACAAGAGAGCTGTTATTTACCAATTATTTATTTTCGTTGGATTATACATGGTTTTCGGAAGTTAACGCATTTAACTTTCAGTTTCGCTTTTTCGGCGTAAAGTATGATATTTTTACTCTACACATATGCCCGAATACGCATCATAAGTGACCTATGTGCCTCCTAAGTTGCCATTTTTTCATTCAAATAGATGTAACTGAAATGTTCGATGTGCACTATACTACTTTCATGTCATTGCTTTATTTATTTTTTGAAAAAAGAAAATACCATCATTAATTTGGGCGAACAGAGAAAATATACATCAATATTTGGGTCAACATCTCCCTGATTATATAACGGATGAATATATTAGTATTTCTGTATCAAAAAACTTAGCTTTTGTCTTCAGAGATACACTGATTCTAGTCCAAGGCAATTTGTTTTATTGAAAAGACAAAAAAAACAAAAAATAAAAAAAAAAAAAAAAAAAAAAAAAAACAACTGAAATGTTAGACATGCTATTTTCATGTCTTTCTATTTGTATCAATAGGTACATCTTGCTTAACTTACGAACGTTGAATGCAAATAAACTTTATTGAAAAAAAGAAAATAACGTCATTAATTTGGGGAAACATGTGGCTGATTATATGAAGGAGGTATATTCCAGTATTTTTGTTTAACATATTAACTCACGAGAAAATGTTCGTACATTTATCATCTAGTATTAATTATTTTTTGATGATTGGTCTAAAACATTCAATACAACCATTAAAAATTAACTTCCATCGCCGGGTATCGAACTCCCGATCACCTATTGCCCGCACCTTATCAAAAAAATGGGGCGCCTCAGTCAACTAGGCTATCACGGATCCGCGGAGCATTGAGAAAAAATAGCATTAAAAAGACTCGGACGATGGGCGGGACTTATCACAAGAGTTGTCCTTGAGCGATTCGCGTCTTCGTAGCTTGGGAGGAATGAGCTAAGCGCCTTTCTCTGTGAGACATTGTTTGCCTATGCTATCATGTGTCTCAAGGTTCATCTCAGGATGCATTTGCTTTCGCGGCAGTAAGCTGAGGCGATATTTGTTTATCCATGAATTAAATCAATCAATCGAGCTCTGATTTTGACTTCTTTGTCCGTAACGAGTCCTCCAGAACAATTTTCCACCTTGTACGATGGTTATTATTTCTTTACTTCTATTTTTCAAATTTGAGGTGGGATAATGGCGGCTTCTCAAGAACACCGAGGTAGGCGATCTTTTGCACCAACGAACAGAAAACTGATGGCGAAAAATAACCAATCAGAACCTCCCAAAAAAAAGAATTTGCCTAAAAACGGAACTTCGTGGTTCTGCGCAGATTTACCAGTCAGACACGACATCTCAAAGTGGAAAAAAAGTCGCTGAAAGCGAATTTTAGCAATCAACACAACTTGACGTAGAGACATGATTGGCTAAAAAATACAACGGTTTTTGATACATCGGAAAATCAACCAAAAATCGGAGACTGGGCGAAACGCTCAAGGTCGCAGAGGTATAGGGAATCCCATAGCGAAAGCAACGGAACGATTGTAATATCATGGGGAACTCCGTTCCCATGACAAAATTAGAGGAGCTTCAAAAGATGCAGTAACAATTTTGCCAAGCAGCAAAATTTCGACTGTTTAATGAAATAGCCTGTACTAGATTGGAGTCCAGATCTCTAAAAATGTTTCGGCTACAGATCTGCGTTCTAAATAACAATAATGAAAGGAATTAAAAATGACTAAATAAAACAATAGATGTATGAATGGTGAGAGAATCCACCCTTCAGCAGGCTGACTGTTGATATTTATAGACAAAGCGACAGAAAAAAAATACAGGGACTATGGGACGATTCTATTCGTTGAAATGGTTGGTTCTCATGGAGTAAGGGAGAAAATGATGGACAACTATCTTTCATGGGTTGCATGCCGTTAGTTAGTCTATTATCCACCTTCTTTGTCCATTGCGATCACCTGCGTCGACCAAAAGGATCCCTCAATATCCCTTTAATCCTCTCCGTCTATAGCTTTGTCTATCAATTTCAACAATCAGACCACCGACTCGACAAAACTCCCTTTCCTGAAAATTTTGCCTGCAGGACCAGGTCCCATCTCCTGTGGACGACCTCAAATCGTTGCTCCTATGACGTAAAGGCGTACCTCGATTTCCGCATGGGCTTCTAAAAGCATGGAGTTATATGGAGATCAGGGCTCACATGGAAATAGAGATACGCCCTTTCGTCAGAGGGACGACAAAATATGCTGAAAATAGGACGATGAGAGAGTGGGAATGGGGAGGAAAGGGGGTAAGAGAGTGGGAGAGGTTAGAGAGCGTTTGTAGGGACATACTGCCGTGCGAAGGAAGAACGCCGTATAAGCATTCGTGAGTTGCCTGATTTCTCTAGATAAAACACGTATTTTTGAGGAAAGTTATGCGTATTTGTCCTTGAAATTTTCAGATATTCTCGATTAAATTCTAAACAAAATTGTCCGAAAAATTCGAAGGGAAATATTCACAATTTTCCCAGTAAATTCGGTTTTTCTTTGGCAAAATACGGCAACGTCTGAGGGTTCATACGGCGTTTTTCCTTAGCATGGCAGCGTAGATAGGGGACGCTTGTGGGAATAATTAATCGGAGGTGGTGTAGTGGCGCGGTCGCGATTTGTCAAAGCAAACCGCGGAAATGACAATCGCCACAACCACGGGTCCGGCCGAGGACCACTCAATTATCGCTCCTTTCCGTGCAGTTTGTTCCCTGTCGCTGTCAGCGCGAATTTCATTTGTTCCTGTCCCCGATCCCACCTCGGTTGCCAGACAAGCGAGAATCACCTCTATCCTTCACCGACAAGCTTCAAGAGCAGAGATGGATCCATGAGGGCTCGTCCTTTAATGAGTCACTTGTTTGCTTGCAAATGATGGGAAACAACGTGCCGTGCAATCGTGTTTTGATGGTCGAATCAGGCTTGCCACAAGGGTGGGGATACTTTGTCCATCATGAGGCAAAAAATATCGTCGACATCCGAATTTAAATCAACCCTCATTCGGTTACATTGCTTAGATTGTGAGTCCCGGCACCTCAAAAATATATAATAATCTCTGGTAAGGATCCAACTGAATGATAAAAACCAAAATTTACCATTTTTCATGACCAATGTTTGGCAACAACGCCATTTGGCATATTTTATTGCTTTTTTAATCGATTTGAAGAGTCCTTCATATGTATACCAACTTTTGTGTTGAAATATCTGTGATTTAATTTGCTCGGCACTCGATGGCCTGACAATCCAAGTAGCACAGTGCAACAAGAATATTGAAATTAAATTGCAATTTAATTTCAATAAAATCGTAATTTTTTCACCATTCAATTTCAATATTTTTACATCATTTAGTCGATTTATGCCGATTTTAAACAATCAGCAAAATGAGCTGCATTTGTCAGAAAGATAGGCAATATGCAATGCGATGAAAAATTGCAACTTATTTCAATTTTACTGCAATAAGTTTCAAGAAATTGGGCCCCTCCCAATAGCAGCTAGGCAGCATACACAACACTCAGTGGAATTGCAATAGTTTTATTGTGCACTCACTACTATGCCCTTTACTTGCTACTCATTGCAATCTGTGCTACTTGGGAAACAGGGCTGGGCTATACCCTATTCGCTCGTAGTATAGGAAGAAGTTTGGCAACACTGCTGTGTGGATTTCCCGCCGTAAATCAAAACCTTAGACGAAAAAAATAGCGCGACCGCAGAAAAGCAGCGGATCTTGGCGGCGCTTGGAACCCGAGCACGAAACGAAAAGGGGTGGGGGCCAGGGAGGATGATCGGTTATTAAAAGATAGATTGTGCATTTCCGGTGGGTTTCGAGTCGATGGGCGGTGCTCAGCGGTTCCATCGGTGAGACGGACATCGAGGGTGACGAAGGTGATGGACGATGGCGGTCACCAACTTCCGGTCGCGGGAAATCCTCAAGCGAAACGCCGACCAACAGTAAAGCTCTCGCGTGCAGAGACAAGTAGAGGCGTTTCTCTTAGGGATATTTTAACGTCCTGCCGGCTGGTTGTTGCAACTGATAGACAAAGCAATAGGCAAAGAAGACAAAAAGGATATGGAGGGATCCTATTGGTGGAAGCGGGTGGTTGCAATGGACAAAAGGACGTACGTAATAGAGTAACTAATGGCAACCAACGAGAAATCCGATAGTAAGTTAGTCCATCATTCAACCCCTTAGGCTATAAGAACCACCCATTTCAACGAATAGTATCACTCTATACTCCCTATGTCTTCTTTGTTTATGGCTTTGTCTATAAATTTCAATAATCGGCCAGCAGCGGATTGATAGTTGAAACTGATAGACAAAGCTATAGATAAAGAAGACACAGGAAGCATGGAGCGATCCCATTGGTTGAAATGGTTGGTTCTAATGGAGTAAGGAGGAAAATGATGAACTAACTGTAGAGTCTCTCGTTAGTTTGTCTTGTGGGTTGCCGTTAGTTAGTTTATTATCTACCTCCTTTGTCCATTGCAATCACCTGCTTCCACGAATAGGATCTCTCCAAATCCCTTTTGCCCGCTCTGTCTATAGCTGGGAGGGGTCGAAAAATTTAAAAAAAGAGTGACGAATTTGCAGAGGGCCTCCAATAGATCTAAACTGTCTGAAAATTGAACACTCCTACGGTAAAAGGGCGTAAAAGGCTAGCAATGCTGTTAGACTGTGCAATTTTTTATAGCGTTTGCGGCAGATGAAATGAATCCACAATCAACTTACTTCCGTACAATAATGAGAAAGAACTCAGGGCAGATTTAGGGAAACATTATTAGCAGACCTGTCTGATTAAGTTACTTACAACTACAGAACTACGTTGCACAATCTTAGCAGTATTGGAAGTCTCATACGCCTTTTTACCGGAAAATGCCTCAATTTCAAGAGAAGATATATAATCGTAACTCTCCCTAAAAAATGTACGTTTTATGGGTAGAAATTTGGCAACTCTCGAATGATCATACGGTGTTTTCCTTAGCCCTAGCCCGGCAGCATAATACAGAATTATAGTGGCTTCGGACTAGAAAGAGGGTAAGTTACACTTTGAATTGATCTACAAGTTGCGGACACTTCATTCCGTCAGCTTGAAAGACACCTCAATCTGCAAAAGCTCCTCGGGCTGCCGTCTCACCGCTCTGGAGAGATAACTTCCGCGAAGAAAAAGCTAAAGGCTCTTTTGGCCACATCGCATCGTGTACTTGAGGTAGCCAACTTAAACCTCTTGTCTGCAGCATGGACCCGGACTCATCAGCCTCCGGGGGGAGGGGGATACGGAGGGGGGAGGGTCTCAAGAGTGGAGAATCGCTAAAAAGCTCCTCCCGGATATTGGCGTTGTTCATCGTCCGGCTATTCAGCTGCTGTCATACTGTGCACGATCACGAACATTTCCCTTGCATGAGAAGGACACAGAAAGGAATTCAGCAGAAAGGAATCATGCCACATCAGCTAATGCCAAAAACTGGGCAATTTAATTTTTTAGAGGAGAACGTTCGTGCGGACTCCTTCGTAAATGTTGAGCAATTTGATTCACGAACTAACGAAAATTTACTGAAATTTCCACAAAAATCCGCACAATCATGTGAGAAATTAAAGCGCCCGATTAAAATTTGCAATAGCTGATGCGGCTTGGTTCCTTTCTGCTTAACGCGGTCGATTCAATGTGGCTTCTAACTTGATAGCTGCAACGACGAGAAACTGAGCAACACTGGAAGGAAATTCAGTTGAATTTGTCGACTAGAAGATTTGCATCTTGAACCGATACCTGCTTAACCCTTTGTTGCACGGTGGTATACATGTCATACCACTTCGGTTTTTAATTTTTACAGCGCTGCCAATGTGATGAGCGGACTCAACTACTGAATCATTGGGTCCAATATACCTCTGGTTATCATTGCTAAATGGTATGACCATTCATTTTTACAAAATGACATGGCTACAGCGTATTGTATGTCATGAAAACCCGGTATTTTAGGTTATGTCGGATCCGCATTGTTTTTCTTCGAGTCGTGTGTGAAAAATAGGTGTTATTTTTTAGATAAATGTGATTCTCTAATCTAACTAGCCGTAATTTACTAGGTGCATTGCAGTTTTTACTTGATTTTTCATTTTGGTCGATTTTCTGAGCTGAAATAAAGTGGTATGACAGTTATACCACCGCACACACAGCATTTTGTAGATAACTCAATTTTCTGTGCATTCTCGAGGAAATCTTTCTCCCCGTTTCAAGTTTTGATCCCAATGTCACTCGAGAACCGACATTTCCTTGTCCTAAGCGTATTTCTCGGGTGAAGGGTGAAGCTACTACCTCTCAAATTCAGTCGCCATCTTGGATTTGGGGCACCCTCTTTGACCGGGGTTTTTTTTATGACTGCATGCTTGTAATGTGCGACTAAAGTGATATAAGAATTGAAATCTAACTTGTCTAATCACATAAAATCCAAAAAATGCTCCCTCCTACCTTTCAAAATTGGCAGCCATCTTGGATTTAGGGTACCCCCTTTGAAAAGGAGGCCTTTATGACTTCATATATGAAATTCACAACAAAAATCTTATCAGAATTGATATCTGATATTGATATCAGATGTCTGATCACGTAAGAATTTAAAAAAAACACCCTCCTGCCTTTCAAATTTGACCGCCATCTTGGCTTTTGGGACACCCTCTTTGACCGGGGGGGGGGGGGTTGGTTGGTGGGGGTGTTATGACTTTATATATAATGTGGGTGACCAAAGTGACATTGGAATTGATACCTAACTTGCCTAATCACTTATAATTTCAAAAAATGCACCCTCCTGCCTTTTAGATTTGGCCACCATCTTGGATTTAGGGTACCCCCTTCGACCAGGAGGCATTTATGACTACATATAAAATTTACGAAAAAAGGTACATCAGAATTGATATTTCAGGTGTCTGATCAAGTAAAACTTTAAAAAATACACCTTGCTGTATTTCAAATTCGGCCGCCATCTTGGATTTGGGGCACTGTTGTGGATTAGAGGGCTTTTATGACTTCACATTTGAAATCGACGACCAAATTTACATCAGAATTGATACCTCACTTGCCTAATAACGTAAAATTTTTTAAAAAAAATGCACCCTTCTGCCTTTCAAATTTAGTCGCCATCTTTGATTTGGGGCTTTTTCGTTGACCGGGGGGCTATTATGACTTCTTATATGAAATTCTGAATCCTTATATGGAATTTTGGACCAAAATTTCATAAGAATTGATATCTCACTTGCGTAATCACGTAAAAATTTACAAAATGCACCCTCCTGCCTTTCAAAGTCAGATATATTGAATTCGGGGCAGTATCTTTGACTGTGGAGGGGGGGGGGGTGGCTGTTCTGACTTCATACATTAAATCTACTACCAAAATGACCCAGAAAATGATACCTCACATGCCACTCTTTATTGACCACAAATATTCTTTAGTTTTTTCCTGCCCCCCCCCCCCCCTCCCACAAAAAAATAAGTTTCCCCTGGAACTTCAAATATACACCCCTTTTTCTTTTTCTTCTTTTCCCCCATTCCTTCCACCCTAATTCTGTGTAGTCACAAAGTTTTTGGATTTTGACCTTTTTCATATTCATTTAAAAAAAATTTTGCTTATGTTTGAAATTTCAATTTTGATTTTTTTTTTATATTTATTTTCATCTTGACTGCCGTTCTCCACTCGCTGGAACCCCCCCCCCCCCTCCCCTCCTAAACCTGACCCAAAAATGATATATGTGATAATCGATATTACTAAAATTAGAAAGTTGAAATCATACATACATACAAATGTACTCTATGTACTAAAATCCAATGTGGTCAGCAAAGTGGTATGACAGTTATACCACCGCACAATGACAAACCTGGAACGTCAGTGTGCGGTGGTATGACAGTTCTACCACTTTTCCTACCCCTACAGAATTTTTCAGAAGGGATGAAAAAAAATTTTGAAGCGTTTTTTGTGCTTATCTTTATCATTAAATTTGAACCATAACATTTTTTTTAAAAAAATGAAATTTTTTTTTTCCGTGCAACAAAGGGTTAACTCAATCAGGCGTCTGCTTCTCAAAATATGACTTTTTCTCTCTTGTGAGTATGGGCCTTAAAGTTAGACACTTCGAAGGCACAGTCCCTAAAGCTCAAATAACAAATCCAAACTTTTTTGTTTGTTTTTTTGGAACAAACTGTGCAGATACAGAATCTACCTTCGTTTTCAATTTGTCTCCCGAATCTGAACGGCGCCTCAGTAGCAACATGAAGCAAAGCGTTGCGAGTTCAGGAGTTCACGTCTCGAGCCATCGCGCCTTCAATTGTGCAGATGCAGCATGCACATCCATCAAGCACGAATAGTTGTATCTCTGCGCCGTCATCAAAGCGCTTCCTTTTCCTTGCTTCATTTCCACACCGTGTTAATTTCGTTTGTATTATTGGTAGTTTCGCTTTAAGGGCTACGCCAGCAACACAGCCGAAAATTGGAGGCATGTAATCAAGCCTCATTTTTTAAATTTGTTTTCTTAACTTCACGCCTTGTGCCATCACGCCTTCAATTTTGCAGATGCATCATGGACTTCCTTCAAGCACGAATAGTTGTATCTCTGCATTTTAAGGGTGAGATCCAACTTTCAGGTGGAACAAGTTTTTAAAGGGGTTCTCGACATGAATTTATAATTTCCAGTTTTAAGTTAAGAACTTCGCAACACCCTTTTAAACCGAAAGAATATAATTTTTGACTTGATACATCAATTTGGCATCAAAAACTGAGTCTACCTGCAAATGGACCACGTTTAGCAGAAAATTTAACTAATTAATTTAATTTTTTTTTACAAGTGAAACGTTTGTGGGCCGGCTTGCCTTTGAGAATTTTCATCACAAGGGATTCGTCTCGTACTATGCAGAAAATTCACAAAATCCGCACAACCATTTTCATGTAAAAAATTAAACTGCCCGATTAAATTTGACAATAATTGATGCGGCTTGGATCCTTTCTGTTTAGGTAACACATTCCAAATTTCCATGACGGATTATACACAAAACCGTCCCCGCATGTGTCAACTTTCAGGGGCCGTAACTTTGGGAGGTAGAACTTTAAGATCAGTGCCCATTTAGAAAAAAACCTCACTTTCGACTTAAAAAATCATACCTTACGACGTTCAATATTTAACACCCAGTAGATTCGACTATCGAAACACGATTCCGGAACGGCAGAACCGTTTCGTCCGGCAACGCGGAGTTAAAAGAACTCTTCCGTAGTGGCGAGGCGTGAGTGATCAATTATCGATTTTCCCCCTTTAAAGCAATGGTAAATAATCGATTATTAAGGTGTCCGTTGCGAACACCCTGTTTATCGATCCTTTTCCATAGGTTTTAAATGGTAGATCAATCGATAGATCGTAAAGCACGCCACGCCACTGCTCTTGGGCCGGATTTTTCAGCCGCGATTTCGCGATATAATCCCCGGCGGGAACTGGAGCTGCATTTCGTCGCTTCTACCTACAAAAACCGCGGAACTCACCCATTGAGGAAAGCTCGAAAAAGCGCTGAGTGGCATGATGACGGGGCTCATTGCAAAATGTAGTTACGCCCTTTCTTCACGAGAACTACCAGAGCCGGCACGTCTTTTTTAACGAGCCACGAGCTGGCGAGAGAAAGAAATTAGGTGTCAAAACAGGCTTGTTGGAGAGCCCCGAATAAATTCTCCAAACCGCCCCTGCTACAGTGTAGTCTCGCTGGGCGCACCGTGGGATCTCCTCTTGACGCGTCACGGACACGAACGTTTTTGTGGGCAAAAAAAATCACGGTTTAGGTTAGCGGAAACAAGGTGTGAATCGGGCGTTTTTATACTGGATAGAACTGTACATAATGCACGAATGAAATAAATTAAAAGAAATTGTCAAGCACATACATTTTATGCACATGATTTTCAGGCAAATTTTTTCACAAGCAATTTTCAGTGGATCGATTTTTGTCGAGTTTTTAGTTCATTCTGAAAAAATAGTCGCAAGTGGCTCAGTTATTTGTTGTGATAAACAGAGGGTATGATGTTGTATACCATGGCAGATTAGAATTTGAGTTTAATTTCTCGCAACTGCATATTTTTGACTTATGTAAACTTTTAATATATGGTAAAATTTGATTTTTTGGGCCAGTTTTGGAGCGTTACTTTGTTCCCGTAGACAAACATAAAGAAGTTACCCAAATTGGTCCGAAAATGGTTGGCGGTTCTAAGTACGTGCTTCAACGAGTTTTGCAACTTATTTCAGGTGTATTCCGGGGTAATTAATTTGTGCAAAAAATTTAAATCACCTCTCATGCATTTTTGCCGCCATAACATTTTTTAAAACTATCGTACTTATACATTTAAAGGAAAGAAAACATTTCCTTGAGTGACCCTTAAATTCTCGTTGTTCGGAATCCACAAAAACTGGATCACTGTGAGACCAGGAGGTTGGTCAACTTGTGTTCTACTACGTTGATTTTAGCCGCAGATATCCAGTATCTTCTCTTCCCAGATAGCTCACATTAAATCTGGCAAAACTCGACCGAGTAAGGCGGGGTCAAATATTTTACGCGTAATCCACGAGCTTTATGCACAATTTTTATTTCGCCTCGGTTTCCTGGGCCACCATTTACAGAGTTATTTTCGTACCTGATTGGGTGATTTTCGAACGCCGGGGGAGATAAACACACCGTTAAAAACGAAATAAATTTTAGGTGGAACAGGTGTGATTGCCCCCGAGGTATTCAATAACTCCGCTCCGCACCACTTCTCTCCGTAAATTCAGGAATGTTCCACTGTAAATGCAACTCTTCCGCCTTTCCTAACGTTTTGGTTGTTATTGCTAGTGATTATTTACGAATCATGTGGATTCAACGCTGAATTTACAGTTCGTTGAATGATAATTGATTTTTCCCCCTTGAATTTTTCATTTTCATTAGTTTTAGTAGACAAAAGAAGAAAGACTGCTGAAATCATCAAAATCTCCTCTTACTAAGGTGTTTCGATGAATCTCACACCAGTTAAAAAAATTCATAAATTTTGTCAGCGAGAAATGAATTAACTTTTCGGCGAAGATGAAAAAGCAGAAGCAGCAAAGGGCCATTAATTCAACTATAAACTTAGGGTAGGTTAGGTTAGATAAGGCAAATTAGCAGGATCAGAGCGGCTGTTTTTTCTTATCTCAGCATTTAAGTCCTCTCTGATTTTTTCATATGCTGGCATAGGTTGGCTTCGATTTCAATGAAATCTTCGGATTGTTCTTTTGACTCTTGGCTCAAGAGTTGTATGTTGGAGTCCCGAAAGTAAAAGCTTCCACCAATACCATGATAGAACAATGGTGCAAAGCTGGATCTCTTTTGGGTGTTGCGGACTGACCTTGACTAGAATTGTAGCCGGGCAGGTCCTGGAGGGCCCAGTTGCAGATGTCGCAGGTGGTGAGTCCGTCGGGGGGGACGTGCGGCTGGAAGAAGGTGGGCCGGGGCGGCGGCGGCAGGAACTCGGCCGACCAGAGCTCCTCGAGGCTCATCGACGCGATCGAGTCATCCAGCTCCAAGGTCCAGCTCCAGATCGGAGCTCCCGACCCCGGCTCCGGCTCCTGCTCCGGCTCTGCTCCTGCTCCGCTCGGCGTCGACCAATCCTTCCCATCCGACAGGGCCGCCTCCGCCGCCCCCAGAGTCGCCCATCAGCCTCGCGCCAACCACCAACACTCCTGCAACACAGAAGAAACAAAAAACATGTCATTTCCTCAAGAAACGCTGATTCAAGTAGTGCAAGCACATCTACTCGTAATTAGGGTAAGACATCTACTCGTAATTGGACGGAGTTAAACAGAAAGGAACCAAGCCACATCGGGATCGAACCGAGAAAAAAGAGGTTTCAAGATTGGCTCCTCGCATAAGACTCAATGTAAAAGATACAGTTCAAGTTCAATTTCTGCAAAATTTGCTCCAACAAAAACTTTGAATTTTTGGCGATAGATAGTAGAGCAGTGGTTGAGTTTAAAACCACTCATAACTCAATTTTTTCCAAAATGTGGGTTGGTTTCTTTCTGCTTTACTCAGTCCAATTAAGGTAGGAGGATTCCAGTCGAAGGTTCTAGGAGAAATTATTGGAGTACCATGGTTCGTAAAGAACGAAGACAGTAAGGAGAGCATTGGAGGTACCCACGGTTAGACGTAGGAGAGATGAAAAATAAAGAGGTTTTCTCCGTCTTTTCCCTCCGAATTTTGATGAACTAACGCGCACGTGCATGTTTTTTCAAGGATACTTTTGACATCTAATATCACTGCTTGGTTCCTACCAATTATAGTAAACCTCGGGTCTAGAAGATCCAAGTCGGTCAGACTGAGGACTAAGGTCAGGGAACGATAAGTTCAGCATAGGCACATTTCGGTTCAGACAACTGAACCCAAGAACCTTCGGTTGCACGAGCCGACCTATTCGGTTGGCAACGTCTCGGTAAACGAAAGAATCACCGATTTGAAATGAAACGAGCTGAAAAACTTCGATGAATATGGAACATCCTCCAAGCTCCTCGAACTGAAAATCCGAGTCTTGACCTAAATGAGCATACAAATCGCTGCATTGAAAACTCTGGCTTCATAGACTACGATCATTTTTACATTGCTTGTCCACCATGTTAAGGTAATATTGTAAATATGTTAACATCCTCTTGCACATTGTTTTTATTTTTTATTGTTTTATTAAAGCATGACTTGAGTCACAATCGTTGCATGTATTTGTAAAATCGGCCAATAGCTTCATTTTTGTTTTCACATTATGAGTAGCCGAAAACCGAAAAAATCTTGATCATTTTTTCTTATGCGGTCAAGTCTTTGTAATTTGAGAAAGAGGAATATTCGCTAACAATGAGGGTATGTCATCAAACCTATCAATACATAAATTAAGGTTGACAGGTTGACTTTCTAAAAATCCGTGCATTGCGTCGGAGTGCAGACGATAGACAGTGCGGCTGCAGTCGATCGGCGAAATTTCAAAGAGCGCATTTCAAAATTCGAGAAATGTGCTGCGGGGACCGTGAAAAGCGTTACTCCTTCAGGTAATGGCTGCTCGTTGCTGCGGCTTCGCGGAAAGCGTGAGGCACGGCGCGTTCCTCTGCCGTGAACTACCAGGTGGTCCTTCCCTTCGCGATAATTTCAACGATAAATTTTGATTGTTGGAATTCAAAATATTGGCCATGCCAAATTGCCGCGACAACATTCTCGTTGCGTCTCCTTCAACCTTATGGGTGTACTGCCGCGCTAAGGAAAATCGCCGTATGAGCCTTCAGGCGTTGCCAAATGTCCATGTGTAAAACACGGCTTTCTCGGTAGACTTAAGAATAATTTTCCTCAAATTTTTGGGATAATTTTGTTCGCAATTTCACCCAAAGTTCCTGAAAATCTCAGGAAAAAATATTCATACGATTCCTCAGAAATAAACATTTTAGTGAAGGAAATGTGACAATTCTCGAATGTTCAATGTTCATACGGCGTTCTTCTCTTAGCACGGCAGTGTAAGGCTCACGTTAGGGATTGTTCATAGCAGCGCTGCCAACCTTCCTGGAATATTCTAAAAATAGGTTGTAGCATGTAGCATCTAGCAATTCTAAATAGTGT
Source organism: Bemisia tabaci (assembly GCF_918797505.1). NCBI lineage: Eukaryota > Metazoa > Arthropoda > Insecta > Hemiptera > Aleyrodidae > Bemisia > Bemisia tabaci. The sequence goes on from NC_092798.1 coordinate 8,606,435, forward strand.
AACATTTAATTCCACCTTTCTATAGCAAATCCAAAACATTATGAGGGTTTTTTGGTGAAATGAGTTTTTTTATACTTCATTTTTTCCTTTTCAAATCTGGTTGGTGAATCATACGCGCAAAAATTGTGCACCACTCCGAAAGCCGTCAACACTACTAGCAAAAGTTCACGGAATTGGCGCGAAAGTTAGTTCCGTAAACCTATCTCTGTATGGACAAGGCCCTCCATATATAAGAGATGGCCAAACAATTATAAAGAACAAACATAAATGTGGTTTAATAATTTAACTTCCGCCGCCGCGCCGCGCTGACCGCACTGTGTTTGACGCAATTGCGTGCGAAGTATTCCTACAGTCTCACATGCGCTATGCGTTTCGGACCGACCGCTGCTGCACGCACTGTGTTTGACGCAATGCGTGAAGTATTCATGCAGTCTTGTAGGCGCTATGTGTTTCACGCTGCCCGCTGCTGACCGCAGCGACCGCACTGTCTTCTGGCGCAATGCGTGAAGTAATCCTGCAGTTTTGTAGGCGTTAATATGTGTTACGTGCAGGCCGCCGCGCCGAGGGTTTCTCCTTTTCATCTCACGTTCTCGTCATCATTGCTCTCTGCGCCGCGCTGTTCCAGGCCAAATTCCGTGTTCGGTTTCTCTCTTAGTCTTAAACTCAACTAATGAAAGGTGCTGTATCTTGTAATCACAGAAGGACGACAAAATTAGAGATATAAACTCAGGAAATGAGAGATTTTGTCACCTTTTCTCGTTCGTAATTTTTTTTCTGAATCCGATTTTTCTTAATAGCTACATTTAAAAAAATTGCAAAATTTTCCGCCCCCTAAATTTGCCGCCAAGGGCCGCGGCCCATGTGGCCACCCCCTTAATCCGGCCCTGTCCCGGGCATTTTGTTTGTTTTTAGCCTTAGTTTACCATTTTCTTGGGTTTTATTTCGGCAAGCTAAACAGGAACGCCGTATGAACATTCAAGAGTTGCCGGATTCCCTTCAATTAAATATTTATTTTCGAGGAGTTATGAATATTTTCCCTTCACATTTATTCTGATATATTTCTTCTATATATTCTATATATTCTATTTCTATTCTTCTATATTTTAATTATCTGAAAAATTGGAAGGAAAGCATTCATAAGTTTACCAGGAAATTCTTGTTTTATCAAAGGAAATTCGGCAACTCCTGGAGGTTCATACGGCGTTTTTCCTTATCACAGCAGCCAAGTTATCACATTATAAATGGATCGCATTTTGCAAAAAGGAACCGAGAGCAATCCAACGTCGCTAAGATTGTGCAACTTTTTTTGCCTTGCAAATATAAACAGTTTATCTAAACAAATTTTATCTTAACTCCCAATAAACTGTAACTCGCAAGACAAAAATTACCTTTGAAAATTTAATTTTTTGCGTGATTCCAGTAATTATATTGAAAGAACGTTAGTTACACAATCTTAGCAACATTGAAATGCTCTGGTTCCTTTTTGAAAAAAGCAATCCGTAAATGATAAAGAATTTGATGCCGGCGGTGTAGGCGACAACCCCGAGATAGACAGCAACGCCGACATAAAGTTTACACTGGAGCCCGGCCCATTGTTTCGGTATCCGTATAGATTACCGACAACGACGGAACATTATCATTAGTGCGAGGGCACAGACGGTCGCGGGGGCCGGTGGGGGGTCGGTGGGGGGACCGGGTGGGGGTGGCAGCAGGTAGAGCGCTCCGAGTCGCCGCGTATTTATGTTGGACCATGAATAATTGCAATTTAATGACGTGTTAGACACTTTTACAGCATGTCTGGTGTCTCGCGGCCGGCGCGGGCGCGGCGTCGTCCGTCGCGGGAGATGCAACGACCGACGATGCGACATTTGAAGAGGTGGAAACCGCGTATTTGAGCGGGATTTACGAGGCTGTTGCGTTGTTTTTGTTTAGTAGGGCAACCGACGGGGCGACGCGACGCTTGCACCGGGACATGGGACCCGGGCCAGGGCTCCTTTAGCGGTGCTGCCATTTCTGCCGTGCTAAACAAAAACTGCCGCGTGCTAAGGAAAAACGCCGTATGAACCCTCAGGCATTGCCAAATTTCCTTTAATAAAACACGGATTTCCTGGTAAACTTATGAATATTTTCTTTCCAATTTTTCAGATGATTTTGCTCGCAAGTTTACCTAAAGTTCCTGAAAATTTGAAGGAAAAATATTCATAACTTTCCTAAAAAATTAACATTTAATTGAAGGAAATTTAGTAACTCTCGAATGTTCATGCGGCGTTTTTCCTTAGCACGGCAGAAAATGCCGCACGAAAATTTAAACAGAATGAATATAAAACCTTGTAAGCACAATTGAGGCGTTGCTGAGTTTGTGTACGGTGTTAACTGTAGAAGTGCCTAAGTGCCTTCGCTTCAAAACAGGAAAAACGACAGGAAAAAACCACACAAATAGGAGGAAAAACGCTGACATTTGAACAGGAAATTTCTTGTAAACGGTCATATTCTCACGATAACAATTGTTAATTCTCGGGTCTCTGGATTCGCGTTAAATGTGAGAAATAGTTGCACAATCGTAACAACATCAGCAAGCTTATTGTTGTAATTGATAGACAAAATGTTAGATAAAGAAAAGAAAGGGTACATGAGGCGATCCTGTTGGTTCGAACGAGTGGTTGTAATGGAGCGAGAGGGAAAATGTCAAACTAACGATAGAGTTTTTTGTGGGTTTTCGTTAGTTTGTCTACATGTATTTCCTTTGTGCATTCCAGCCACAAATAATGATCGCTCCATTTTTCTATCGTCTGCTTGACCTTGCCCTTTCTCTATTAATTTCAATAGTCAAACCG